>NW_026060913.1:375000-399000 GCF_929443795.1 Astur gentilis
CCCTAAACCTAACCCTAACCCCTAACCCTAACCCTAACCCTAACCCTAACCCTAACCCCAACCCTAACCCTAACCATAACCCTAACCCCTAACTGTAAACCTTTTCTGACAAGTTGCAGGATGTGTGCCGTTTCCGAAACAGGTTCTGCTGAGGACGAGAGCCATGAGATTTTCCTCCTCTGGGCAAGCCCGTATCCCAGATCCTGTTGTGCCTGTGAATAGGCTGCAGGGGGATGGTGGAGACCAGCAACAGCTTTCAGGGCTGCCACCTTCCGTTTGGGACAAGGAGCCGGACGTGTGCCTTTTCGGAATCAGGCTCTGCCGAGGACGAGAGCCATGAGATGTTCCTCCTCTGGGCAAGCTCGGGTCCCAGATCCTGTTGTACCTGTGAATAGGCTGCAGGGGGACGGTGAAGACCAGCAACATCTTTCCGGCCTGCCACCTTCCGTGTGGGACAAGGAGCCGGACGTGTGCCTTTCCAGAATCAGACTCTGCCGAGGACGAGAGCCATGAGATGTTCCTCCTCTGGGCAAGCCCGGGTCCCAGATCCTGTTGTGCCTGTGAATAGGCTGCAGGGGGACGGTGAAGACCAGCAACAGCTTTCAGGGCTGCCACCTTCAGTGTGGGACAAGGAGCCGGACGTGTGCCTTTCCTGAATCAGACTCTGCCGAGGACGAGAGCCATGAGATGTTTCTCCTCTGGGCAAGCCCCGGTCCAGATCCTGTTGTGCCTGTGAATAGGCTGCAGGGGGACGGTGAAGACCAGCAACATCTTTCCGGCCTGCCACCTTCCGTGTGGGGCACGGAGCCGGACGTGTGCCTTTCCAGAATCAGGCTCTGCCGAGGACGAGAGCCATGATATGTTCCTCCTCTGGGCAAGCCCGGGTCCTGAATCCTGTTGTACCTGTGAATAGGCTGCAGGGGGATGGTGAAGACCAGCAACAGTTTCAGGGCTGCCACCTTCCGTGTGGGACAAGGAGCCGGACGTGTGCCTTTTCGGAAAGAGGCCCTGCCGAGGACGAGAGCCATGAGATGTTCCTCCTCTGGGCAAGCCCGGGTCTCAGATCCTGTTGTGCCTGTGAATAGGCTGCAGGGGGACGGTGAAGACCAGCAACAGCTTTCAGGGCTGCCACCTTCCGTGTGGGACAAGGAGCCGGACGTGTGCCTTTTCGAAAACAGGCCCTGCCGAGGACAAGAGCCATGATATGTTCCTCCTCTGGGCGTGCCCGGGTCCTGAATCCTGTTGTGCCTTTGAATAGGCTGCAGGGGGACGGTGAAGACCAGCAACATCTTTCCGGCCTGCCACCTTCCATGTGGGACAAGGAGCCGGACTTGTGACTTTTCGGAAATAGGCTCTGCCGAGGACGAGAGCCATGAGATGTTCCTCCTCTGGGCAAGCCCGGGTCCCAGATCCTGTTGTGCCTGTGAATAGGCTGCAGGGGGACGGTGAAGACCAGCAACAGCTTTCAGGGCTGCCACCTTCCGTGTGGGACAAGAGCCGGACGTGTGCCTTTTCGGAATCGGGCTCTGCCGAGGAAGAGAGCCATGAGATGTTCCTCCTCTGGGCATGCCCGGGTCCTGAATCCTGTTGTGCCTGTGAATAGGCTGCAGGGGGACGGTGAAGACCAGCAACAGCTTTCAGGGCTGCCACCTTCCGTGTGGGACAAGGAGCCGGACGTGTGCCTTTCCGGAATCAGGCTCTGCCGAGGACGAGAGCCATGAGATGTTCCTCCTCTGGGCAAGCCCGGGTCCCAGATCCTGTTGTGCCTGTGAATAGGCTGCAGGGGGACGGTGAAGACCAGCAACATCCTTCAGGGCTGCCACCTTCTGTGTGGAACAAGGAGCCGGACGTGTGCCTTTTCGGAAACAGGCCCTGCCGAGGACGAGAGACATGAGATGTTCCTCCTCTGGGCAAGCCCGGGTCCCAGATCCTGTTGTGCCTGTGAATAGGCTGCAGGGGGACGGTGAAGACCAGCAAGAGCTTTCAGGGCTGCCACCTTCCGTGTGGGACAAGGAGCCGGACGTGTGCCTTTTTGGAAACAGGCTCTGCCGAGGACGAGAGACTAACCCTGACCCTAACCCTAACCCTAACCCCTAACCCTAACCCTAAGCCCATCCGTAACGACCCTAACCCTAACCCTAACCCTAAGCACTTAACACTAACCCTAACCCTAAACCCTAACCCTAACCCTAACTGTAACCCTAACCCGGACCCTATCTCCTAACTCTAACCCTAACCCTAACCCCTAACCCTAACCGTAACCCTAACCACCTAACCCTAACACTCACCCTAACACCTAACCCTAACCCTAATCCTAACCCCTAACCCTAACCCGTAACCCTAACCCTAACCCTAATGGACCCTAACCCTAACCCTAACCCTAACCCCTAACCCTAACCCTAACCCTAACCCCTAACCCTAACCCTAACCCTAATGGCCCTAACCCTAACCCTAACCCTGACCCTAACCCTAACCCTAAGCCTAACCCTGACCCCCTAACCCTAACCCTAACCCTAACCCCAACCCTAACCCTAACCCTAACCCTAACCCCTAACTGTAAATCTTTTCTGACAAGTTGCAGGACGTGTGCCGTTTCCGAAAGAGGTTCTGCTGAGGACGAGTACCATGACATTTTCCTCCTCTGGGCAAGCCCGTATCCCAGATCCTGTTGTGCCTGAGAATAGGCTGCAGGGGGACGGTGAAGACCAGCAACATCTTTCAGGGCTGCCACCTTCCGTGTGGGACAAGGAGCCGGACGTGTACCTTTCCGGAATCAGGCTCTGCCGAGGACGAGAGCCATGATATGTTCCTCCTCTGGGCGTGCCCGGGTCCTGAATACTGTTGTGCCTTTGAATAGGCTGCAGGGGGACGGTGAAGACTAGCCACATCTTTCCGGCCTGCCACCTTCCGTGTGGGACAAGGAGCCGGACGTGTGCCTTTCCGGAATCGGGCTCTGCCGAGGAAGAGAGCCATGAGATGTTCCTCCTCTGGGCAAGCCCGGGTCCTGAATACTGTTGTGCCTTTGAATAGGCTGCAGGGGGACGGTGAAGACCAGCAACATCTTTCCGGCCTGCCACCTTCCGTGTGGGACAAGGAGCCGGACGTGTGCCTTTTCGGGAAGAGGCTCTGCCGAGGACAAGAGCCATGAGATGTTCCTCCTCTGGGCAAGCCCGCGTCCCAGATCCTGTCGTACCTGTGAATAGGCTGCAGGGGGACGGTGAAGACCAGCAACATCTTTCAGGGCTGCCACCTTCCTTGTGGGACAAGGAGCCGGACGTGTGCCCTTTCGGAAACAGGCTCTGCCGAGGACGAGAGCCATGACATGTTCCTCCTCTGGGCAAGCCCGGGTCCCAGATCCTGTTGTGCCTGTGAATAGGCTGCAGGGGGACGGTGAAGACCAGCAACATCTTTCCGGCCTGCCACCTTCCGTGTGGGACAAGGAGCCGGACGTGTGCCTTTCTGGAATCAGGCTCTGCCGAGGACGAGAGCCATGAGATGTTCCTCCTCTGGGCAAGCCCGGGTCCTGAATCCTGTTGTACCTGTGAATAGGCTGCAGGGGGACGGTGAAGACCAGCACCATCTTTCCGGCCTGCTACCTTCCGTGTGGGGCACGGAGCCGGACGTGTGACTTTTCGGAAATAGGCTCTGCCGAGGACGAGAGCCATGAGATGTTCCTCCTCTGGGCAAGCCCGGGTCCCAGATCCTGTTGTGCCTGTGAATAGGCTGCAGGGGGACGGTGAAGACCAGCAACAGCTTTCAGGGCTGCCAAATTCCTTGTGGGACAAGGAGCCGGACGTGTGCCTTTTCGGAAATAGGCTCTGCCGAGGAAGAGAGCCATGAGATGTTCCTCCTCTGGGCATGCCCGGGTCCTGAATCCTGTTGTGCCTGTGAATAGGCTGCAGGGGGACGGTGAAGACCAGCAACAGCTTTCAGGGCTGCCACCTTCCGTGTGGGACAAGGAGACGAACGTGTGCCTTTCCGGAATCAGGCTCTGCCGAGGACGAGAGCCATGAGATGTTCCTCCTCTGGGCAAGCCCGGGTCCCAGATCCTGTTGTGCCTGTGAACAGGCTGTACGGGGACGGTGAAGACCAGCAACATCCTTCAGGGGTGCCAACTTCCGTGTGGGACAAGGAGCCGGACGAGTGCCTTTTCGGAAACAGGCCCTGCCGAGGACGAGAGCCATGAGATGTTCCTCCTCTGGGCAAGCCCGGGTCCCAGATCCTGTTGTGCCTGTGAATAGGCTGCAGGGGGACGGTGAAGACCAGCAACAGCTTTCAGGGCTGCCACCTTCCGTGTGGGACAAGGAGCCGTACTTCTGCCTTTCCGGAATAAGGCTCTGCCGAGGACGAGAGCCATGAGATGTTCCTCCTCTGGGCAAGCCCGGGTCCCAGATCCTGTTGTACCTGTGAATAAGCTGCAGGAGGACGGTGAAGACCAGCAACAGCTTTCAGGGCTGCCACCTTCCGTGTGGGACAAGGAGCCGGACGTGTGCCTTTTCGGAAACAGGCTCTGCCGAGGACGAGAGACTAACCCTGACCCTAACCCTAACCCTAACCCCTAACCCTAACCCTAAGCCCATCCCTAACGACCCTAACCCTAACCCTAACCCTAAGCGCTTAACACTAACCCTAACCCTAAACCCTAACCCTAACCCTAACTGTAACCCTAACCCGGACCCTATCTCCTAACTCTAACCCTAACCCTAACCCCTAACCCTAACCGTAACCCTAACCACCTAACCCTAACACTCACCCTAACACCTAACCCTAACCCTAAACCTAACCCCTAACCCTAACCCCTAACCCTAACCCTAACCCTAATGGACCCTAACCCTAACCCTAACCCTAACCCTTAACCCTAACCCTAACCCTAACCCCTAACCCTAACCCTAATGGCCCTAACCCTAACCCTATCCCTAACCCTAACCCTAACCCTAAGCCTAACCCTAACCCTAACCCCAACCCTAACCCTAACCCTAACACCGAACTGTAAACCTTTTCTGACAAGTTGCAGGATGTGTGCCGTTTCCGAAACAGGTTCTGCTGAGGACGAGAGCCATGAGATTTTCCTCCTCTGGGCAAGCCCGTATCCCAGATCCTGTTGTGCCTGTGAATAGGCTGCAGGGGGACGGTGAAGACCAGCAACAGCTTTCAGGGCTGCCACCTTCAGTGTGGGACAAGGAGCCGGACGTGTGCCTTTCCTGAATCAGACTCTGCCGAGGACGAGAGCCATGAGATGTTTCTCCTCTGGGCAAGCCCCGGTCCAGATCCTGTTGTGCCTGTGAATAGGCTGCAGGGGGACGGTGAAGACCAGCAACATCTTTCCGGCCTGCCACCTTCCGTGTGGGGCACGGAGCCGGACGTGTGCCTTTCCAGAATCAGGCTCTGCCGAGGACGAGAGCCATGAGATGTTCCTCCTCTGGGCAAGCCCGGGTCCTGAATCCTGTTGTACCTGTGAATAGGCTGCAGGGGGATGGTGAAGACCAGCAACAGTTTCAGGGCTGCCACCTTCCGTGTGGGACAAGGAGCCGGACGTGTGCCTTTTCGGAAAGAGGCCCTGCCGAGGACGAGAGCCATGAGATGTTCCTCCTCTGGGCAAGCCCGGGTCTCAGATCCTGTTGTGCCTGTGAATAGGCTGCAGGGGGACGGTGAAGACCAGCAACAGCTTTCAGGGCTGCCACCTTCCGTGTGGGACAAGGAGCCGGACGTGTGCCTTTTCGAAAACAGGCCCTGCCGAGGACAAGAGCCATGATATGTTCCTCCTCTGGGCGTGCCCGGGTCCTGAATCCTGTTGTGCCTTTGAATAGGCTGCAGGGGGACGGTGAAGACCAGCAACATCTTTCCGGCCTGCCACCTTCCGTGTGGGACAAGGAGCCGGACTTGTGACTTTTCGGAAATAGGCTCTGCCGAGGACGAGAGCCATGAGATGTTCCTCCTCTGGGCAAGCCCGGGTCCCAGATCCTGTTGTGCCTGTGAATAGGCTGCAGGGGGACGGTGAAGACCAGCAACAGCTTTCAGGGCTGCCACCTTCCGTGTGGGACAAGAGCCGGACGTGTGCCTTTTCGGAATCGGGCTCTGCCGAGGAAGAGAGCCATGAGATGTTCCTCCTCTGGGCATGCCCGGGTCCTGAATCCTGTTGTGCCTGTGAATAGGCTGCAGGGGGACGGTGAAGACCAGCAACAGCTTTCAGGGCTGCCACCTTCCGTGTGGGACAAGGAGCCGGACGTGTGCCTTTCCGGAATCAGGCTCTGCCGAGGACGAGAGCCATGAGATGTTCCTCCTCTGGGCAAGCCCGGGTCCCAGATCCTGTTGTGCCTGTGAATAGGCTGCAGGGGGACGGTGAAGACCAGCAACATCCTTCAGGGCTGCCACCTTCTGTGTGGAACAAGGAGCCGGACGTGTGCCTTTTCGGAAACAGGCCCTGCCGAGGACGAGAGACATGAGATGTTCCTCCTCTGGGCAAGCCCGGGTCCCAGATCCTGTTGTGCCTGTGAATAGGCTGCAGGGGGACGGTGAACACCAGCAAGAGCTTTCAGGGCTGCCACCTTCCGTGTGGGACAAGGAGCCGGACGTGTGCCTTTTTGGAAACAGGCTCTGCCGAGGACGAGAGACTAACCCTGACCCTAACCCTAACCCTAACCCCTAACCCTAACCCTAAGCCCATCCGTAACGACCCTAACCCTAACCCTAACCCTAAGCACTTAACACTAACCCTAACCCTAAACCCTAACCCTAACCCTAACTGTAACCCTAACCCGGACCCTATCTCCTAACTCTAACCCTAACCCTAACCCCTAACCCTAACCGTAACCCTAACCACCTAACCCTAACACTCACCCTAACACCTAACCCTAACCCTAATCCTAACCCCTAACCCTAACCCCTAACCCTAACCCTAACCCTAATGGACCCTAACCCTAACCCTAACCCTAACCCCTAACCCTAACCCTAACCCTAACCCCTAACCCTAACCCTAACCCTAATGGCCCTAACCCTAACCCTAACCCTGACCCTAACCCTAACCCTAAGCCTAACCCTGACCCCCTAACCCTAACCCTAACCCTAACCCCAACCCTAACCCTAACCCTAACCCTAACCCCTAACTGTAAATCTTTTCTGACAAGTTGCAGGACGTGTGCCGTTTCCGAAAGAGGTTCTGCTGAGGACGAGTACCATGACATTTTCCTCCTCTGGTCAAGCCCGTATCCCAGATCCTGTTGTGCCTGAGAATAGGCTGCAGGGGGACGGTGAAGACCAGCAACATCTTTCAGGGCTGCCACCTTCCGTGTGGGACAAGGAGCCGGACGTGTACCTTTCCGGAATCAGGCTCTGCCGAGGACGAGAGCCATGATATGTTCCTCCTCTGGGCGTGCCCGGGTCCTGAATACTGTTGTGCCTTTGAATAGGCTGCAGGGGGACGGTGAAGACTAGCCACATCTTTCCGGCCTGCCACCTTCCGTGTGGGACAAGGAGCCGGACGTGTGCCTTTCCGGAATCGGGCTCTGCCGAGGAAGAGAGCCATGAGATGTTCCTCCTCTGGGCAAGCCCGGGTCCTGAATACTGTTGTGCCTTTGAATAGGCTGCAGGGGGACGGTGAAGACCAGCAACATCTTTCCGGCCTGCCACCTTCCGTGTGGGACAAGGAGCCGGACGTGTGCCTTTTCGGGAAGAGGCTCTGCCGAGGACAAGAGCCATGAGATGTTCCTCCTCTGGGCAAGCCCGCGTCCCAGATCCTGTCGTACCTGTGAATAGGCTGCAGGGGGACGGTGAAGACCAGCAACATCTTTCAGGGCTGCCACCTTCCTTGTGGGACAAGGAGCCGGACGTGTGCCCTTTCGGAAACAGGCTCTGCCGAGGACGAGAGCCATGACATGTTCCTCCTCTGGGCAAGCCCGGGTCCCAGATCCTGTTGTGCCTGTGAATAGGCTGCAGGGGGACGGTGAAGACCAGCAACATCTTTCCGGCCTGCCACCTTCCGTGTGGGACAAGGAGCCGGACGTGTGCCTTTCTGGAATCAGGCTCTGCCGAGGACGAGAGCCATGAGATGTTCCTCCTCTGGGCAAGCCCGGGTCCTGAATCCTGTTGTACCTGTGAATAGGCTGCAGGGGGACGGTGAAGACCAGCACCATCTTTCCGGCCTGCTACCTTCCGTGTGGGGCACGGAGCCGGACGTGTGCCTTTTTGGAAACAGGCTCTGCCGAGGACGAGAGACATGAGATGTTCCTCCTCTGGGCAAGCCCGGGTCCCAGATCCTGTTGTGCCTGTGAATAGGCTGCAGGGGGACGGTGAAGACCAGCAACAGCTTTCAGGGCTGCCAAATTCCTTGTGGGACAAGGAGCCGGACGTGTGCCTTTTCGGAAATAGGCTCTGCCGAGGAAGAGAGCCATGAGATGTTCCTCCTCTGGGCATGCCCGGGTCCTGAATCCTGTTGTGCCTGTGAATAGGCTGCAGGGGGACGGTGAAGACCAGCAACAGCTTTCAGGGCTGCCACCTTCCGTGTGGGACAAGGAGACGAACGTGTGCCTTTCCGGAATCAGGCTCTGCCGAGGACGAGAGCCATGAGATGTTCCTCCTCTGGGCAAGCCCGGGTCCCAGATCCTGTTGTGCCTGTGAACAGGCTGTACGGGGACGGTGAAGACCAGCAACATCCTTCAGGGGTGCCAACTTCCGTGTGGGACAAGGAGCCGGACGAGTGCCTTTTCGGAAACAGGCCCTGCCGAGGACGAGAGCCATGAGATGTTCCTCCTCTGGGCAAGCCCGGGTCCCAGATCCTGTTGTGCCTGTGAATAGGCTGCAGGGGGACGGTGAAGACCAGCAACAGCTTTCAGGGCTGCCACCTTCCGTGTGGGACAAGGAGCCGTACTTCTGCCTTTCCGGAATAAGGCTCTGCCGAGGACGAGAGCCATGAGATGTTCCTCCTCTGGGCAAGCCCGGGTCCCAGATCCTGTTGTACCTGTGAATAAGCTGCAGGAGGACGGTGAAGACCAGCAACAGCTTTCAGGGCTGCCACCTTCCGTGTGGGACAAGGAGCCGGACGTGTGCCTTTTCGGAAACAGGCTCTGCCGAGGACGAGAGACTAACCCTGACCCTAACCCTAACCCTAACCCCTAACCCTAACCCTAAGCCCATCCCTAACGACCCTAACCCTAACCCTAACCCTAAGCGCTTAACACTAACCCTAACCCTAAACCCTAACCCTAACCCTAACTGTAACCCTAACCCGGACCCTATCTCCTAACTCTAACCCTAACCCTAACCCCTAACCCTAACCGTAACCCTAACCACCTAACCCTAACACTCACCCTAACACCTAACCCTAACCCTAAACCTAACCCCTAACCCTAACCCCTAACCCTAACCCTAACCCTAATGGACCCTAACCCTAACGCTAACCCTAACCCTTAACCCTAACCCTAACCCTAACCCCTAACCCTAACCCTAATGGCCCTAACCCTAACCCTAACCCTAACCCTAACCCTAACCCTAAGCCTAACCCTAACCCTAACCCCAACCCTAACCCTAACCCTAACACCGAACTGTAAACCTTTTCTGACAAGTTGCAGGATGTGTGCCGTTTCCGAAACAGGTTCTGCTGAGGACGAGAGCCATGAGATTTTCCTCCTCTGGGCAAGCCCGTATCCCAGATCCTGTTGTGCCTGTGAATAGGCTGCAGGGGGACGGTGAAGACCAGCAACAGCTTTCAGGGCTTCCACCTTCAGTGTGGGACAAGGAGCCGGACGTGTGCCTTTCCTGAATCAGACTCTGCCGAGGACGAGAGCCATGAGATGTTTCTCCTCTGGGCAAGCCCCGGTCCAGATCCTGTTGTGCCTGTGAATAGGCTGCAGGGGGACGGTGAAGACCAGCAACATCTTTCCGGCCTGCCACCTTCCGTGTGGGGCACGGAGCCGGACGTGTGCCTTTCCAGAATCAGGCTCTGCCGAGGACGAGAGCCATGAGATGTTCCTCCTCTGGGCAAGCCCGGGTCCTGAATCCTGTTGTACCTGTGAATAGGCTGCAGGGGGATGGTGAAGACCAGCAACAGTTTCAGGGCTGCCACCTTCCGTGTGGGACAAGGAGCCGGACGTGTGCCTTTTCGGAAAGAGGCCCTGCCGAGGACGAGAGCCATGAGATGTTCTTCCTCTGGGCAAGCCCGGGTCTCAGATCCTGTTGTGCCTGTGAATAGGCTGCAGGGGGACGGTGAAGACCAGCAACAGCTTTCAGGGCTGCCACCTTCCGTGTGGGACAAGGAGCCGGACGTGTGCCTTTTCGAAAACAGGCCCTGCCGAGGACAAGAGCCATGATATGTTCCTCCTCTGGGCGTGCCCGGGTCCTGAATCCTGTTGTGCCTTTGAATAGGCTGCAGGGGGACGGTGAAGACCAGCAACATCTTTCCGGCCTGCCACCTTCCATGTGGGACAAGGAGCCGGACTTGTGACTTTTCGGAAATAGGCTCTGCCGAGGACGAGAGCCATGAGATGTTCCTCCTCTGGGCAAGCCCGGGTCCCAGATCCTGTTGTGCCTGTGAATAGGCTGCAGGGGGACGGTGAAGACCAGCAACAGCTTTCAGGGCTGCCACCTTCCGTGTGGGACAAGAGCCGGACGTGTGCCTTTTCGGAATCGGGCTCTGCCGAGGAAGAGAGCCATGAGATGTTCCTCCTCTGGGCATGCCCGGGTCCTGAATCCTGTTGTGCCTGTGAATAGGCTGCAGGGGGACGGTGAAGACCAGCAACAGCTTTCAGGGCTGCCACCTTCCGTGTGGGACAAGGAGCCGGACGTGTGCCTTTCCGGAATCAGGCTCTGCCGAGGACGAGAGCCATGAGATGTTCCTCCTCTGGGCAAGCCCGGGTCCCAGATCCTGTTGTGCCTGTGAATAGGCTGCAGGGGGACGGTGAAGACCAGCAACATCCTTCAGGGCTGCCACCTTCTGTGTGGAACAAGGAGCCGGACGTGTGCCTTTTCGGAAACAGGCCCTGCCGAGGACGAGAGACATGAGATGTTCCTCCTCTGGGCAAGCCCGGGTCCCAGATCCTGTTGTGCCTGTGAATAGGCTGCAGGGGGACGGTGAAGACCAGCAAGAGCTTTCAGGGCTGCCACCTTCCGTGTGGGACAAGGAGCCGGACGTGTGCCTTTTTGGAAACAGGCTCTGCCGAGGACGAGAGACTAACCCTGACCCTAACCCTAACCCTAACCCCTAACCCTAACCCTAAGCCCATCCGTAACGACCCTAACCCTAACCCTAACCCTAAGCACTTAACACTAACCCTAACCCTAAACCCTAACCCTAACCCTAACTGTAACCCTAACCCGGACCCTATCTCCTAACTCTAACCCTAACCCTAACCCCTAACCCTAACCGTAACCCTAACCACCTAACCCTAACACTCACCCTAACACCTAACCCTAACCCTAATCCTAACCCCTAACCCTAACCCCTAACCCTAACCCTAACCCTAATGGACCCTAACCCTAACCCTAACCCTAACCCCTAACCCTAACCCTAACCCTAACCCCTAACCCTAACCCTAACCCTAATGGCCCTAACCCTAACCCTAACCCTGACCCTAACCCTAACCCTAAGCCTAACCCTGACCCCCTAACCCTAACCCTAACCCTAACCCCAACCCTAACCCTAACCCTAACCCTAACCCCTAACTGTAAATCTTTTCTGACAAGTTGCAGGACGTGTGCCGTTTCCGAAAGAGGTTCTGCTGAGGACGAGTACCATGACATTTTCCTCCTCTGGGCAAGCCCGTATCCCAGATCCTGTTGTGCCTGAGAATAGGCTGCAGGGGGACGGTGAAGACCAGCAACATCTTTCAGGGCTGCCACCTTCCGTGTGGGACAAGGAGCCGGACGTGTACCTTTCCGGAATCAGGCTCTGCCGAGGACGAGAGCCATGATATGTTCCTCCTCTGGGCGTGCCCGGGTCCTGAATACTGTTGTGCCTTTGAATAGGCTGCAGGGGGACGGTGAAGACTAGCCACATCTTTCCGGCCTGCCACCTTCCGTGTGGGACAAGGAGCCGGACGTGTGCCTTTCCGGAATCGGGCTCTGCCGAGGAAGAGAGCCATGAGATGTTCCTCCTCTGGGCAAGCCCGGGTCCTGAATCCTGTTGTGCCTTTGAATAGGCTGCAGGGGGACGGTGAAGACCAGCAACATCTTTCCGGCCTGCCACCTTCCGTGTGGGACAAGGAGCCGGACGTGTGCCTTTTCGGGAAGAGGCTCTGCCGAGGACAAGAGCCATGAGATGTTCCTCCTCTGGGCAAGCCCGCGTCCCAGATCCTGTTGTGCCTGTGAATAGGCTGCAGGGGGACGGTGAAGACCAGCAACAGCTTTCAGGGCTGCCAAATTCCTTGTGGGACAAGGAGCCGGACGTGTGCCTTTTCGGAAATAGGCTCTGCCGAGGAAGAGAGCCATGAGATGTTCCTCCTCTGGGCATGCCCGGGTCCTGAATCCTGTTGTGCCTGTGAATAGGCTGCAGGGGGACGGTGAAGACCAGCAACAGCTTTCAGGGCTGCCACCTTCCTTGTGGGACAAGGAGCCGGACGTGTGCCCTTTCGGAAACAGGCTCTGCCGAGGACGAGAGCCATGACATGTTCCTCCTCTAGGCAAGCCCGGGTCCCAGATCCTGTTGTGCCTGTGAATAGGCTGCAGGGGGACGGTGAAGACCAGCAACATCTTTCCGGCCTGCCACCTTCTGTGTGGGACAAGGAGCCGGACGTGTGCCTTTCTGGAATCAGGCTCTGCCGAGGACTAGAGCCATGAGATGTTCCTCCTCTGGGCAAGCCCGGGTCCTGAATCCTGTTGTACCTGTGAATAGGCTGCAGGGGGACGGTGAAGACCAGCACCATCTTTCCGGTCTGCTACCTTCCGTGTGGGGCACGGAGCCGGACGTGTGACTTTTCGGAAATAGGCTCTGCCGAGGACGAGAGCCATGAGATGTTCCTCCTCTGGGCAAGCCCGGGTCCCAGATCCTGTTGTGCCTGTGAATAGGCTGCAGGGGGACGGTGAAGACCAGCAACAGCTTTCAGGGCTGCCAAATTCCTTGTGGGACAAGGAGCCGGACGTGTGCCTTTTCGGAAATAGGCTCTGCCGAGGAAGAGAGCCATGAGATGTTCCTCCTCTGGGCATGCCCGGGTCCTGAATCCTGTTGTGCCTGTGAATAGGCTGCAGGGGGACGGTGAAGACCAGCAACAGCTTTCAGGGCTGCCACCTTCCGTGTGGGACAAGGAGACGAACGTGTGCCTTTCCGGAATCAGGCTCTGCCGAGGACGAGAGCCATGAGATGTTCCTCCTCTGGGCAAGCCCGGGTCCCAGATCCTGTTGTGCCTGTGAACAGGCTGTACGGGGACGGTGAAGACCAGCAACATCCTTCAGGGGTGCCAACTTCCGTGTGGGACAAGGAGCCGGACGTGTGCGTTTTCGGAAACAGGCCCTGCCGAGGACGAGAGCCATGAGATGTTCCTCCTCTGGGCAAGCCCGGGTCCCAGATCCTGTTGTGCCTGTGAATAGGCTGCAGGGGGACGGTGAAGACCAGCAACAGCTTTCAGGGCTGCCACCTTCCGTGTGGGACAAGGAGCCGTACTTCTGCCTTTCCGGAATAAGGCTCTGCCGAGGACGAGAGCCATGAGATGTTCCTCCTCTGGGCAAGCCCGGGTCCCAGATCCTGTTGTACCTGTGAATAAGCTGCAGGAGGACGGTGAAGACCAGCAACAGCTTTAAGGGCTGCCACCTTCTGTGTGGGACAAGGAGCCGGACGTGTGCCTTTTCGGAAACAGGCTCTGCCGAGGACGAGAGACTAACCCTGACCCTAACCCTAACCCTAACCAATAACCCTAACCCTAAGCCCATCCCTAACGACCCTAACCCTAACCCTAACCCTAATGGACCCTAACCCTAACGCTAACCCTAACCCTTAACCCTAACCCTAACCCTAACCCCTAACCCTAACCCTAATGGCCCTAACCCTAACCCTATCCCTGACCCTAACCCTAACCCTAAGCCTAACCCTAACCCTAACCCCAACCCTAACCCTAACCCTAACACCGAACTGTAAACCTTTTCTGACAAGTTGCAGGATGTGTGCCGTTTCCGAAACAGGTTCTGCTGAGGACGAGAGCCATGAGATTTTCCTCCTCTGGGCAAGCCCGTATCCCAGATCCTGTTGTGCCTGTGAATAGGCTGCAGGGGGACGGTGAAGACCAGCAACAGCTTTCAGGGCTGCCACCTTCAGTGTGGGACAAGGAGCCGGACATGTGCCTTTCCGGAATCAGGCTCTGCCGAGGACGAGAGCCATGAGATGTTTCTCCTCTGGGCAAGCCCCGGTCCAGATCCTGTTGTGCCTTTGAATAGGCTGCAGGGGGACGGTGAAGACCAGCAACATCTTTCCGGCCTGCCACCTTCCGTGTGGGGCACGGAGCCGGACGTGTGCCTTTCCAGAATCAGGCTCTGCTGAGGACGAGAGCCATGATATGTTCCTCCTCTGGGCAAGCCCGGGTCCTGAATCCTGTTGTACCTGTGAATAGGCTGCAGGGGGATGGTGAAGACCAGCAACAGTTTCAGGGCTGCCACCTTCCGTGTGGGACAAGGAGCCGGACGTGTGCCTTTTCGGAAAGAGGCCCTGCCGAGGACGAGAGCCATGAGATGTTCCTCCTCTGGGCAAGCCCGGGTCTCAGATCCTGTTGTGCCTGTGAATAGGCTGCAGGGGGACGGTGAAGACCAGCAACAGCTTTCAGGGCTGCCACCTTCCGTGTGGGACAAGGAGCCGGACGTGTGCCTTTTCGAAAACAGGCCCTGCCGAGGACAAGAGCCATGATATGTTCCTCCTCTGGGCGTGCCCGGGTCCTGAATCCTGTTGTGCCTTTGAATAGGCTGCAGGGGGACGGTGAAGACCAGCAACATCTTTCCGGCCTGCCACCTTCCATGTGGGACAAGGAGCCGGACTTGTGACTTTTCGGAAATAGGCTCTGCCGAGGACGAGAGCCATGAGATGTTCCTCCTCTGGGCAAGCCCGGGTCCCAGATCCTGTTGTGCCTGTGAATAGGCTGCAGGGGGCCGGTGAAGACCAGCAACAGCTTTCAGGGCTGCCACCTTCCTTGTGGGACAAGGAGCCGAACGTGTGCCTTTTCGGAATCGGGCTCTGCCGAGGAAGAGAGCCATGAGATGTTCCTCCTCTGGGCATGCCCGGGTCCTGAATCCTGTTGTGCCTGTGAATAGGCTGCAGGGGGACGGTGAAGACCAGCAACAGCTTTCAGGGCTGCCACCTTCCGTGTGGGACAAGGAGCCGGACGTGTGCCTTTCCGGAATCAGGCTCTGCCGAGGACGAGAGCCATGAGATGTTCCTCCTCTGGGCAAGCCCGGGTCCCAGATCCTGTTGTGCCTGTGAATAGGCTGCAGGGGGACGGTGAAGACCAGCAACATCCTTCAGGGGTGCCAACTTCCGTGTGGGACAAGGAGCCGGACGTGTGCCTTTTCGGAAATAGGCTCTGCCAAGGACGAGAGCCATGAGATGTTCCTCCTCTGGGCAAGCCCGGGTCCCAGATCCTGTTGTGCCTGTGAATAGGCTGCAGGGGGACGGTGAAGACCAGCAACAGCTTTCAGGGCTGCCACCTTCCGTGTGGGACAATGAGCCGTACTTGTGCCTTTCCGGAATCAGGCTCTGCCGAGGACGAGAGCCCTGAGATGTTCCTCCTCTGGGCAAGCCCGGGTCCCAGATCCTGTTGTACCTGTGAATAAGCTGCAGGGGGACGGTGAAGACCAGCAACAGCTTTCAGGGCTGCCACCTTCCGTGTGGGACAAGAGCCGGACGTGTGCCTTTTCGGAATCGGGCTCTGCCGAGGAAGAGAGCCATGAGATGTTCCTCCTCTGTGCATGCCCGGGTCCTGAATCCTGTTGTGCCTGTGAATAGGATGCAGGGGGACGGTGAAGACCAGCAACAGCTTTCAGGGCTGCCACCTTCCGTGTCGGACAAGGAGCCGTACTTGTGCCTTTCCGGAATCAGGCTCTGCCGAGGACGAGAGCCATGAGATGTTCCTCCTCTGGGCAAGCCCGGGTCCCAGATCCTGTTGTGCCTGTGAATAGGCTGCAGGGGGACGGTGAAGACCAGCAACATCCTTCAGGGCTGCCACCTTCTGTGTGGGACAAGGAGCCGGACGTGTGCCTTTTCGGAAACAGGCCCTGCCGAGGACGAGAGACATGAGATGTTCCTCCTCTGGGCAAGCCCGGGTCCCAGATCCTGTTGTGCCTGTGAATAGGCTGCAGGGGGACGGTGAAGACCAGCAAGAGCTTTCAGGGCTGCCACCTTCCGTGTGGGACAAGGAGCCGGACGTGTGCCTTTTTGGAAACAGGCTCTGCCGAGGACGAGAGACTAACCCTGACCCTAACCCTAACCCTAACCCCTAACCCTAACCCTAAGCCCATCCCTAACGACCCTAACCCTAACCCTAACCCTAAGCACTTAACACTAACCCTAACCCTAAACCCTAACCCTAACCCTAACTGTAACCCTAACCCGACCCTATCTCCTAACTCTAACCCTAACCCTAACCCCTAACCCTAACCGTAACCCTAACCACCTAACCCTAACACTCACCCTAACACCTAACCCTAACCCTAATCCTAACCCCTAACCCTAACCCCTAACCCTAACCCTAACCCTAATGAACCCTAACCCTAACCCTAACCCTAACCCCTAACCCTAACCCTAACCCTAACCCCTAACCCTAACCCTAACCCTAATGGCCCTAACCCTAACCCTAACCCTGACCCTAACCCTAACCCTAAGCCTAACCCTGACCCCCTAACCCTAACCCTAACCCTAACCCTAACCCCAACCCTAACCCTAACCCTAACCCTAACCCCTAACTGTAAATCTTTTCTGACAAGTTGCAGGATGTGTGCCGTTTCCGAAAGAGGTTCTGCTGAGGACGAGAGCCATGACATTTTCCTCCTCTGGGCAAGCCCGTATCCCAGATCCTGTTGTGCCTGTGAATAGGCTGCAGGGGGACGGTGAAGACCAGCAACATCTTTCAGGGCTGCCAGCTTCCGTGTGGGACAAGGAGCCGGACGTGTACCTTTCCGGAATCAGGCTCTGCCGAGGACGAGAGCCATGATATGTTCCTCCTCTGGGTGTGCCCGGGTCCTGAATACTGTTGTGCCTTTGAATAGGCTGCAGGGGGACGGTGAAGACTAGCAACATCTTTCCGGCCTGCCACCTTCCGTGTGGGACAAGGAGCCGGACGTGTGCCTTTTCGGAATCGGGCTCTGCCGAGGAAGAGAGCCATGAGATGTTCCTCCTCTGGGCAAGCCCGGGTCCCAGATCCTATTGTGCCTGTGAATAGGCTGCAGGGGGACGGTGAAGACCAGCAACATCCTTCAGGGCTGCCACCTTCCGTGTGGGACAAGGAGCCGGACGTGTGCCTTTTCGGGAAGAGGCTCTGCCGAGCACGAGAGCCATGAGATGTTCCTCCTCTGGGCATGCCCGGGTCCTGAATCCTGTTGTGCCTGTGAATAGGATGCAGGGGGACGGTGAAGACCAGCAACAGCTTTCAGGGCTGCCACGTTCCGTATGGGACAAGGAGCCGGACGTGTGCCTTTCCGGAATCAGGCTCTGCCGAGGACGAGAGCCATGAGATGTTCCTCCTCTGGGCAAGCCCGGGTCCCAGATCCTGTTGTGCCTGTGAATAGGCTGCAGGGGGACGGTGAAGACCAGCAACATCCTTCAGGGCTGCCACCTTCCGTGTGGGACAAGGAGCCGGACGTGTGCCTTTTCGGAAACAGGCCCTGCCGAGGACGAGAGTCATGAGATGTTCCTCCTCTGGGCAAGCCCGGGTCCCAGATCCTGTTGTGCCTGTGAATAGGCTGCAGGGGGACGGTGAAGACCAGCAAGAGCTTTCAGGGCTGCCACCTTCCGTGTGGGACAAGGAGCCGGACGTGTGCCTTTTTGGAAACAGGCTCTGCCGAGGACGAGAGACTAACCCTGACCCTAACTCTAAGCCTAACCCCTAACCCTAACCCTAAGCCCATCCCTAACGACCCTAACCCTAACCCTAACCCTAAGCCCTTAACACTAACCCTAACCCTAACCCTAACCCTAACCCTAACTGTAACCCTAAGCCTGACCCTATCTCCTAACTCTAACCCTAACCCTAACCCCTAACCCTAACCGTAACCGTAACCACCTAACCCTAACACTCACCCTAACACCTAACCCTAACCCTAATCCTAACCCCTAACCCTAACCCCTAACCCTAACCCTAACCCTAATGGACCCTAACCCTAACCCTAACCCTAACCCCTAACCCTAACCCTAACCCTAACCCCTAACCCTAACCCTAACCCTAATGGCCCTAACCCTAACCCTAACCCTGACCCTAACCCTAACCCTAAGCCTAACCCTGACCCCCTAACCCTAACCCTAACCCTAACCCTAACCCCAACCCTAACCCTAACCCTAACCCTAACCCCTAACTGTAAATCTTTTCTGACAAGTTGCAGGATGTGTGCCGTTTCCGAAAGAGGTTCTGCTGAGGACGAGAGCCATGAGATTTTCCTCCTGTGGGCAAGCCCGTATCCCAGATCCTGTTGTGCCTGTGAATAGGCTGCAGGGGGACGGTGAAGACCAGCAACATCTTTCAGGGCTGCCACCTTCCGTGTGGGACAAGGAGCCGGACGTGTACCTTTCCGGAATCAGGCTCTGCCGAGGACGAGAGCCATGAGATGTTCCTCCTCTGGGCAAGCCCGCATCGTGAATCCTGTTGTGCCTGTGAATAGGCTGCAGGGGGACGGTGAAGACCAGCAACATCTTTCAGGCCTGCCACCTTCCGTGTGGGACACGGAGCCGGACGTGTGCCTCTCCAGAATTAGGCACTGCCGAGGACGAGAGCCATGAGATGTTCCTCCTCTGGGCAAGCCCGGGTCCCAGATCCTGTTGTGCCTGTGAATAGGCTGCAGGGGGACGTTGAAGACCAGCAACATCTTTCTGGCCTGCCACCTTCCGTGTGGGACAAGGAGCCGTACTTGTGCCTTTCCGGAATCAGGCTCTGCCGAGGACGAGAGCCATGAGATGTTCCTCCTCTGGGCAAGCCCGGGTCCCAGATCCTGTTGTGCCTGTGAATAGGCTGCAGGGGGACGGTGAAGACCAGCAACAGCTTTCAGGGCTGCCACCTTCCGTGTGGGACAAGGAGCCGTACTTCTGCCTTTCCGGAATAAGGCTCTGCCGAGGACGAGAGCCATGAGATGTTCCTCCTCTGGGCAAGCCCGGGTCCCAGATCCTGTTGTACCTGTGAATAAGCTGCAGGAGGACGGTGAAGACCAGCAACAGCTTTAAGGGCTGCCACCTTCTGTGTGGGACAAGGAGCCGGACGTGTGCCTTTTCGGAAACAGGCTCTGCCGAGGACGAGAGACTAACCCTGACCCTAACCCTAACCCTAACCAATAACCCTAACCCTAAGCCCATCCCTAACGACCCTAACCCTAACCCTAACCCTAAGCCCTTAACACTAACCCTAACCCTAAACCCTAACCCTAACCCTAACTGTAACCCTAACCCGGACCCTATCTCCTAACTCTAACCCTAACCCTAACCCCTAACCCTAACCGTAACCCTAACCACCTAACCCTAACACTCACCCTAACACCTAACCCTAACCCTAATCCTAACCCCTAACCCTAACCCCTAACCCTAACCCTAACCCTAATGGACCCTAACCCTAACGCTAACCCTAACCCTTAACCCTAACCCTAACCCTAACCCCTAACCCTAACCCTAATGGCCCTAACCCTAACCCTATCCCTGACCCTAACCCTAACCCTAAGCCTAACCCTAACCCTAACCCCAACCCTAACCCTAACCCTAACACCGAACTGTAAACCTTTTCTGACAAGTTGCAGGATGTGTGCCGTTTCCGAAACAGGTTCTGCTGAGGACGAGAGCCATGAGATTTTCCTCCTCTGGGCAAGCCCGTATCCCAGATCCTGTTGTGCCTGTGAATAGGCTGCAGGGGGACGGTGAAGACCAGCAACAGCTTTCAGGGCTGCCACCTTCAGTGTGGGACAAGGAGCCGGACGTGTGCCTTTCCTGAATCAGACTCTGCCGAGGACGAGAGCCATGAGATGTTCCTCCTCTGGGCAAGCCCGGGTCCCAGATCCTGTTGTGCCTGTGAATAGGCTGCAGGGGGACGGTGAAGACCAGCAACATCTTTCCGGCCTGCCACCTTCCGTGTGGGGCACGGAGCCGGACGTGTGCCTTTCCAGAATCAGGCTCTGCCGAGGACGAGAGCCATGATATGTTCCTCCTCTGGGCAAGCCCGGGTCCTGAATCCTGTTGTACCTGTGAATAGGCTGCAGGGGGATGGTGAAGACCAGCAACAGTTTCAGGGCTGCCACCTTCCGTGTGGGACAAGGAGCCGGACGTGTGCCTTTTCGGAAAGAGGCCCTGCCGAGGACGAGAGGCATGAGATGTTCCTCCTCTGGGCAAGCCCGGGTCTCAGATCCTGTTGTGCCTGTGAATAGGCTGCAGGGGGACGGTGAAGACCAGCAACAGCTTTCAGGGCTGCCACCTTCCGTGTGGGACAAGGAGCCGGACGTGTGCCTTTTCGAAAACAGGCCCTGCCGAGGACAAGAGCCATGATATGTTCCTCCTCTGGGCGTGCCCGGGTCCTGAATCCTGTTGTGCCTTTGAATAGGCTGCAGGGGGACGGTGAAGACCAGCAACATCTTTCCGGCCTGCCACCTTCCATGTGGGACAAGGAGCCGGACTTGTGACTTTTCGGAAATAGGCTCTGCCGAGGACGAGAGCCATGAGATGTTCCTCCTCTGGGCAAGCCCGGGTCCCAGATCCTGTTGTGCCTGTGAATAGGCTGCAGGGGGCCGGTGAAGACCAGCAACAGCTTTCAGGGCTGCCACCTTCCTTGTGGGACAAGGAGCCGAACGTGTGCCTTTTCGGAATCGGGCTCTGCCGAGGAAGAGAGCCATGAGATGTTCCTCCTCTGGGCATGCCCGGGTCCTGAATCCTGTTGTGCCTGTGAATAGGCTGCAGGGGGACGGTGAAGACCAGCAACAGCTTTCAGGGCTGCCACCTTCCGTGTGGGACAAGGAGCCGGACGTGTGCCTTTCCGGAATCAGGGTCTGCCGAGGACGAGAGCCATGAGATGTTCCTCCTCTGGGCAAGCCCGGGTCCCAGATCCTGTTGTGCCTGTGAATAGGCTGCAGGGGGACGGTGAAGACCAGCAACATCCTTCAGGGGTGCCAACTTCCGTGTGGGACAAGGAGCCGGACGTGTGCCTTTTCGGAAATAGGCTCTGCCAAGGACGAGAGCCATGAGATGTTCCTCCTCTGGGCAAGCCCGGGTCCCAGATCCTGTTGTGCCTGTGAATAGGCTGCAGGGGGACGGTGAAGACCAGCAACAGCTTTCAGGGCTGCCACCTTCCGTGTGGGACAATGAGCCGTACTTGTGCCTTTCCGGAATCAGGCTCTGCCGAGGACGAGAGCCCTGAGATGTTCCTCCTCTGGGCAAGCCCGGGTCCCAGATCCTGTTGTACCTGTGAATAAGCTGCAGGGGGACGGTGAAGACCAGCAACAGCTTTCAGGGCTGCCACCTTCCGTGTGGGACAAGGAGCTGGACGTGTGCCTTTTCGGGAAGAGGCTCTGCCGAGGACAAGAGCCATGATATGTTCCTCCTCTGGGCGTGCCCGGGTCCTGAATACTGTTGTGCCTGTGAATAGGCTGCAGGGGGACGGTGAAGACCAGCAACATCTTTTAGGGCTGCCACCTTCCGTGTAGGACAAGGAGCCGGACGTGTGCCTTTCCGGAATCGGGCTCTGCCTAGGAAGAGAGCCATGAGATGTTCCTCCTCTGGGCAAGCCTGGGTCCCAGATCCTGTTGTGCCTGTGAATAGGCTGCAGGGGGACGGTGAAGACCAGCAACATCCTTCAGGGCTGCCACCTTCCGTGTGGGACAAGGAGCCGGACGTGTGCCTTTTCGGGAAGAGGCTCTGCGGAGCACGAGAGCCATGAGATGTTCCTCCTCTGGGCAAGCCCGCGTCCCAGATCCTGTCGTACATGTGAATAGGCTGCAGGGGGACGGTGAAGACCAGCAACAGCTTTCAGGGCTGCCACCTTCCGTGTGGGACAAGAGCCGGACGTGTGCCTTTTCGGAATCGGGCTCTGCCGAGGAAGAGAGCCATGAGATGTTCCTCCTCTGTGCATGCCCGGGTCCTGAATCCTGTTGTGCCTGTGAATAGGCTGCAGGGGGACGGTGAAGACCAGCAACATCCTTCAGGGCTGCCACCTTCTGTGTGGGACAAGGAGCCGGACGTGTGCCTTTTCGGAAACAGGCCCTGCCGAGGATGAGAGACATGAGATGTTCCTCCTCTGGGCAAGCCCGGGTCCCAGATCCTGTTGTGCCTGTGAATAGGCTGCAGGGGGACGGTGAAGACCAGCAAGAGCTTTCAGGGCTGCCACCTTCCGTGTGGGACAAGGAGCCGGACGTGTGCCTTTTTGGAAACAGGCTCTGCCGAGGACGAGAGACTAACCCTGACCCTAACCCTAACCCTAACCCCTAACCCTAACCCTAAGCCCATCCCTAACGACCCTAACCCTAACCCTAACCCTAAGCACTTAACACTAACCCTAACCCTAAACCCTAACCCTAACCCTAACTGTAACCCTAACCCGACCCTATCTCCTAACTCTAACCCTAACCCTAACCCCTAACCCTAACCGTAACCCTAACCACCTAACCCTAACACTCACCCTAACACCTAACCCTAACCCTAATCCTAACCCCTAACCCTAACCCCTAACCCTAACCCTAACCCTAATGAACCCTAACCCTAACCCTAACCCTAACCCCTAACCCTAACCCTAACCCTAATGGCCCTAACCCTAACCCTAACCCTGACCCTAACCCTAACCCTAAGCCTAACCCTGACCCCCTAACCCTAACCCTAACCCTAACCCTAACCCCAACCCTAACCCTAACCCTAACCCTAACCCCTAACTGTAAATCTTTTCTGACAAGTTGCAGGATGTGTGCCGTTTCCGAAAGAGGTTCTGCTGAGGACGAGAGCCATGACATTTTCCTCCTCTGGGCAAGCCCGTATCCCAGATCCTGTTGTGCCTGTGAATAGGCTGCAGGGGGACGGTGAAGACCAGCAACATCTTTCAGGGCTGCCACCTTCCGTGTGGGACAAGGAGCCGGACGTGTACCTTTCCGGAATCAGGCTCTGCCGAGGACGAGAGCCATGATATGTTCCTCCTCTGGGCGTGCCCGGGTCCTGAATACTGTTGTGCCTTTGAATAGGCTGCAGGGGGACGGTGAAGACTAGCAACATCTTTCCGGCCTGCCACCTTCCGTGTGGGACAAGGAGCCGGACGTGTGCCTTTTCGGAATCGGGCTCTGCCGAGGAAGAGAGCCATGAGATGTTCCTCCTCTGGGCAAGCCCGGGTCCCAGATCCTATTGTGCCTGTGAATAGGCTGCAGGGGGACGGTGAAGACCAGCAACATCCTTCAGGGCTGCCACCTTCCGTGTGGGACAAGGAGCCGGACGTGTGCCTTTTCGGGAAGAGGCTCTGCCGAGCACGAGAGCCATGAGATGTTCCTCCTCTGGGCATGCCCGGGTCCTGAATCCTGTTGTGCCTGTGAATAGGATGCAAGGGGACGGTGAAGACCAGCAACAGCTTTCAGGGCTGCCAAGTTCCGTATGGGACAAGGAGCCGGACGTGTGCCTTTCCGGAATCAGGCTCTGCCGAGGACGAGAGCCATGAGATGTTCCTCCTCTGGGCAAGCCCGGGTCCCAGATCCTGTTGTGCCTGTGAATAGGCTGCAGGGGGACGGTGAAGACCAGCAAGAGCTTTCAGGGCTGCCACCTTCCGTGTGGGACAAGGAGCCGGACGTGTGCCTTTTTGGAAACAGGCTCTGCCGAGGACGAGAGACTAACCCTGACCCTAACTCTAAGCCTAACCCCTAACCCTAACCCTAAGCCCATCCCTAACGACCCTA